>NW_026732866.1:357500-382761 GCF_028476545.2 Physella acuta | reverse complement strand
GATAGATAGATAGATAGATAGATATATATATATATATATATATATATATATATAATATATATATATATATATATATATATATATATATATATATATTATATATATATATATATATATATATATATATAAACAGGCCGTTAGCGACTTTATTTTATGATTGTAAATTGTTGAAATGGCACCCCCTTCCCAATGGCTATAACGTAATGTAAAAGAACCATCTTTAAACCAAAAACCTGACAGGGTTAATCTGGCTCACCCCTCCCCCCTCTACGCCACTGACTAGGGACCAAGGTCGTGCCAACATATTTTAGAACCCCTGAGTTACGACTACTCATGGAGTCTCATCTGAAAGTAAAACAAACTTGATATTGTAATAATATCATCTGAGAGCTAATGCAAGTTTCCCTCTCGCTGTGAGTTGATTTAATGCAATGTGGTTAATATTTAATATCTGGGCCAGCTAAAATGCCGTTTATTTAGCTAGGTTCTGTACAAATATTTTGAAAGCTAAAAACATTTATTGAGAGAGAAATACAATCAACTCATTTGCTAAATATTTAATCAAGTGTTTTAAGCAACGCCATATTTTGCTGGTTATTTCGAGTTTAATTTCAAAATTATGTGATCTAGCTATTTTCTAGAACTATCACTATTGATTGTTGTTCAATAAAACATTAAAACTATCACACTAAGACTGTTTCGATGTTTCTCAGATAAAGTTCTTTGTTTCTTACTTCAAGTGGATTACACACATAAAACAAGCACACAATGTCCTGTACTTAGGACATCTATACATACTTGTCATCAACACAGGACATCTGTAGGCCTACATACAACTTGTCGTTGATACAGGACATCTGTAACCTCAACATAGGACTCCTTTACATACAACTTGTTATAGGACATCTATACATACAACTTGTTGTTAATATAGGGCAGGGCATCCATTCATAAGCATGTCGCAACATAGGACATCTATGCACTTACAGTTTGTATTATCTAGGGTTAGGGTTAGGATTAGGATTAGGGTTGGGGCGAGATTTAGGGTTAGGGCTAGGGTTAGGTTTAGGATTAGGGTTAGTGTTATGGTCAAGGCTAGGCTTAAACCAATGTCTAAAGTTGGTTTTGGTTTTGTGTTTAGTTTTAGGCTGAGGTGAAAACTTAGGTTTTGGTATTTTCTTAAGGTTAGGAATAGGGTAATTTGAGTTAGAGTTAGTATTCTAAATTGAGGGGGGGGGGGGGTAATTGACAGGGTGGTAATTGACAGGGGGTAATTGCTCCATGGGGGGGGGGGAAATACGGGGGGGAAATGTCCCGGGGGGGGGGTAACTGGGGGGGGGGGGTAATATCATGTAGCCCTCCTACAGTATAAGTCCCTGTCACCATCAACAGTCAACTTTACCTTCACTGACCTTTGCCCTCTTAACCCCGCATCCTCAGGTGACTGCCCCAGTTACCTTGGTTACCAGATTGTCAGCGTCGACCCCAACTGTGACTGGTGCCTCAGACTGAAGACCCCCGAAGACCCCCGGCTCAACTACACTGAGGCCAGGAACGCCTGTAACAGTGACGGGGCCGATCTGTTCCACTTTGAGAACCTGGTCAATGTCAAGCTAGAGGACATCATCCAGTACCTGTGGCTCTATCAGACGTCTTCAGGTAAACTACCTGCTGGAAAACTACATGTCAATGTTTTTTAAGTCCCTTATATCTTAAATAAACAACGTTAATAGAGCTTATAAGCCAGCCGTGTCAATAATTTATCAAACAATTTTTTCATAGTGAGAATTTAGTTAAAAAAAATGAATAGTGTAAATCAAACTACAAGTTAAACATTACGCTAGAACATATGTCTACCCCACTTTATACAATATAATATAATTATATCCAGTGTCTCTACTCTCTTCGTGTTATGTAATATGTTCACGATATCAAAAACTTTTTTTCAAGAGTCTACACAGAGAGCGAAACTGGCATTAGCGATATTTTGCCCTATATAAACATTTCTAAAAGAACGCCAACCCGCTAATTACACCCCATTACAGCCCATTATTGCTTGTCACTCAAGCGAGACGCCACATAGCACCCCACCCGTCATAACATGCCTAAGAACACTTTCATCCTTGCTCTCTCTAGATCCTTGTTTTAGAATATTTATCATTGACAGATCTTTAGCCGTCATTACACAAATCATGGCCCATTCTTTCAAACTTCTAATGTTCGATTTAATTCCAACCACAACTAACGAATGGTTCACAAAGTCACGTGGTAATACCTACCTAGCTTATATAAGTCAAGTTAATAACTACCTAGCTTATATTAGTCAAGTTAATACCTACCTAGCTTATATTAGTCAAGTTAATAACTACCTAGCTTATATTAGTCAAGTTAATAACTACCTAGATTATATTAGTCAAGTTAATAACTACCTAGCTTATATTAGTCAAGTTAATAACTACCTAGCTTATATTAGTCAAGTTAATAGCTACCTAGCTTATATTAGTCAAGTTAATAACTACCTAACTTCTATTAGTCAAGTTAATTACTACCTAGCGCATACTAGTCAAGTTAATAACTACCTAACTTATATTAGTCAAGTTAATAACTACCTAGCTTATATTAGTCACGTTAATAACTACCTAGCTTATATTAGTCAAGTTAATAACTACCTAGCTTATATTAGTCAAGTTAATAATTACCTAGCTTATATTAGTCAAGTTAATAGCTACCTAGCTTATATTAGTCAAGTTAATAACTACCTAACTTATATTAGTCAAGTTAATAACTACCTAGCGCATACTAGTCAAGTTAATAACTACCTAGCTTATATTAGCCAAGTTAATAACTACCTAGCTTATATTAGTCAAGTTAATAACTACCTAACTTATATTAGTCAAGTTAATAACTACCTGGCGTATATTAGTCGCGGTATATTTTGTCTTGTCCATATTTCAGCGTCATATTTTGTCTTGTCCATATTTCAGCGTTACATTTTTTCTTGTCTTATCCATATTTCAGCTTTATATTTTGTATTGTCTTTTCTTGTCTACATTTCATCGATATATTTTGTCTTGTCCATATTTCAGCGTTATATTTTGTATTGTCTTTTCTTGTCTACATTTCATCGATATATTTTGTCTTGTCCATAATACAGCGTTATATTTTGCCTTGTCCATATTTCAGCGTCATATTTTGTCTTGTCCATATTTCAGCGTTACATTTTTTCTTGTCTTATCCATATTTCAGCTTTATATTTTGTATTGTCTTTTCTTGTCTACATTTCATCGATATATTTTGCCTTGTCCATATTTCAGCGTTATATTTTGTCTTGTCCATATTACAGCGTTATATTTTGCCTTGTCCATATCACAGCGTTATATTTTGTCTTGTCCATATTACAGCGTTATATTTTGTCTTGTCCATATCACAGCGATATATTTTGTCTTGTCCATATCACAGCGTTATATTTTGTCTTGTCCATATCACAGCGTTATATTTTGTCTATTTCCTTTGTCCGTGTTTTACTCTGAAAGGAAACATCAGCAGTCACATTTTTCTTCACAATTTGCTTACATTTGTAAGCAAAAGCAGTAGTCGAAATGGTAATTTGCAACTCCCCTATCAGTATCGATACTTCCTGTCTGACTCGGTTATTTAAATTGGTGACGTCATCAATTGGCTTACTCCGGGTGGTGGGGGTGGGTGCTGGGGGGTTGGGGGTGGGAGGGGGTGGGTGGGGGGTGGACTAATGCGACTGAGGGACAAACGTTCAGTCCACTTACATCCACGTTTACATCAAATTTTCCGCTAGGCTTACAGCTTCAGTTGACCGGCTGCAGCTGTAATCCCAATTCCCAGCTACAACGGAAAACGAGTTTGATGAATTCAACATCTCCATCCCACCCCACAGACTGTACATCAGAAATATTAAACATATTTCTCCAACTCAGTTAATCAAAAATAGTTTTCGGAGTTTTTGATAGTTTTTTGAATCGTTGTATCAAAGATAAAATTAATAGAATTTTTTTTTAAAAAGCCATTTCTAAAGCTGCCACGAACCCTGTCTTTTTTCACCTAAAGTATTGCGTATTACTTGAAGAACAAACAGATTAATTCTGGTCAATTTTGAAATGTGTTTTTTTAATTATTCCAAAAGAAGCTTAAATTAATAAACGGAAAAATTACCTCTCTCCTGCAAGTTCTAGAACCGCTAATCAATTTGTACCTCTCTCCTGCAAGTTCTAGAACCGCTGACCAATTTATACCTTTCTCCTGCTAGTTCTAGAACCGCTGACCAATTTGTACCTCTCTCCTGCAAGTTCTAGAACCGCTGACCAATTTGTACCTCTCTCCTGCTAGTTCTAGAACCGCTGACCAATTTGTACCCCTCTGTCCCCAGCTGACGAAGACGTTGGCTATTGGATTGGTGCCAATTCCATCGAGAGCCCGGGGGTGTTCGTCTGGGACCACAACAAGGAGAACCTGACCCAGGAGCAGCTGAGTGACGTCCCCTTGGACACGGGCGAGCCCGGTGTGAGCCAGGAGGAGAGTTGTCTGTTCTTGACGTCCGATTTTGGTCAGGTGCTGGATGCTAAGTGTGATAAGCTGCTCAGTTACATATGTATGGTGATGTTGTGATTGTGGTGTGGTGATGATGTGATTGTAGTATGGTGATGATGTGATTGTGGTATGGTGATGTTGTGATTGTGGTGTGGTGATGATGTGATTGTAGTATGGTGATGTTGTGATTGTGGTATGGTGATGTTGTGATTGTGGTATGGTGATGATGTGATTGTGGTATGGTGATGTTGTGATTGTGGTATGGTGATGATGTGATTGTGGTATGGTGATGCTGTGATTGTGGTATGGTGATGTTGTGATTGTGGTATGGTGATGCTGTGATTGTGGTACGGTGATGTTGTGATTGTGGTATGGTGATGTTGTGATTGTGGTATGGTGATGTTGTGATTGTGGTATGGTGATGATGTGATTGTGGTATGGTGATGATGTGATTGTGGTATGGTGATGTTGTGATTGTGGTATGGTGATGATGTGATTGTGGTATGGTGATGCTGTGATTGTGGTATGGTGATGTTGTGATTGTGGTATGGTGATGATGTGATTGTGGTATGGTGATGATGTGATTGTGGTATGGTGATGTTGTGATTGTGGTATGGTGATGCTGTGATTGTGGTACGGTGATGTTGTGATTGTGGTATGGTGATGATGTGATTGTGGTATGGTGATGCTGTGATTGTGGTATGGTGATGTTGTGATTGTGGTATGGTGATGATGTGATTGTGGTGTGGTGATGATGTGATTGTGGTATGGTGATGTTGTGATTGTGGTATGGTGATGATGTGATTGTGGTATGGTGATGTTGTGATTGTGGTATGGTGATGCTGTGATTGTGGTATGGTGATGTTGTGATTGTGGTATGGTGATGATGTGATTGTGGTATGGTGATGCTGTGATTGTGGTATGGTGATGTTGTGATTGTGGTATGGTGATGATGTGATTGTGGTATGGTGATGTTGTGATTGTGGTATGGTGATGATGTGATTGTGGTATGGTGATGCTGTGATTGTGGTATGGTGATGTTGTGATTGTGGTATGGTGATGATGTGATTGTGGTATGGTGATGATATGATTGTGGTATGGTGATGATGTGATTGTGGTATGGTGGGGTTTGTGGTATGTTGATGATGTGATTGTGGTGTGGTGATGATGTGATTGTGGTATGGTGATGATGTGATTGTGGTGTGGTGATGATGTGATTGTGGTGTGGTGATGCTGAGATTGTGGTATGGTGGAGATGTGGTTGTTGTTGGGTGATGTTGTGATGGCTGTTGTGTGGTGCTGTGATTGTGGTATGGTGATGATGTGATTGTTGTATGGTGGATCTGTGATTGTTATACCGTAGAGCTGTTTGTTGCAAAATACAGGTATGATTGTTATGTGTTTGAAATGAGAATTCTTATCACTGTTGTATGATTGATTTTGTGTTGAATTGAACTTGAATTCTGTTTATTTATATTTGTAAGATGTTTATTACTGAATTTTTAATAATTTTGTAAACAAAACAAATAACATTAAACTGAATTGGTGACTTCAATACGTAGACATTTTTTGTATGAATAGACCCAAGGGTATAACCCATTTAGACAAATTGGACACTAATTGTAGAAATAGATCCATTAATAAATTATTGTACAAACAGACGTAAAAGTGAGACAATATATCTTTTACCGGAGTGGCGCATAGATTATGGAAATAAACACTCAAGCACAAAAGTTGTGGAAATAGGAGATTTAGTACAACAGTTAAATACTTATTCACATCGCTACACCAATTGTGGGAATAGACGCAGCAACTGTTCAAATAGACGCGACGATACAAAAATGCCATAACTAAAAGCTACTCTCAAAATTGTTGTACAAATAGAGGCAATGATACAATTCCGCACTTAAAACCAATGCTTCAACTGGTAAGCAACTGAAAGCAAAGGTACAAATAGAATCGATAATATCAATGTAACACTAAACTACTAAGTGATGCAATGGTGTTACCGGACTTAGCTGCAGGAAAAATTATCTTCAGATCAAGATAGCACAAACGAATTTTCTAGATTCAACACATTCATTTGCAGATAACACACACACACACACAATAATTCTACCAACTATATCGATAATAGACTGCTTAAATCTGTGTAAATACAACTTCAAATATGTTTTTTTCTACAATTGAAATCCTAGAGCTCTCGTCTACGTTCAATAAAAAGTTCAGATTTAAAAAAAAAGAGAAATATTAACTGAAAAAATATTGCCGCATTCAAGCAACGTCATTTAGAGTGCCGCTTCAAAGCCAGGTATTCAAGCCTTACAACCGTCAATTTGATGCATTCAAAGTACCTCATGTAAAGTTTTCAAAGAGCCTGATGTAAGGTTTTCAAAGAGCCTGATGTAAGGTTTTTATATTCTCGTTCACAAAGTATAAGGGGAAGTATTGTAATCGTGCAAAAAAATCGAAATCGAGAGTTTCACAAATATCGAATTTTACACTTTTATGAGTCAGAAAATCCCAGTCTTTTATTTTGGCTCGACGTGGTCGGTTCGGTAAAGCTCATGGCTGCTAAACCGATAAGTTCCAAGTTCGAACTCCCGGGCGGGGTCGATGTGGTCGTCGGGGATAGCAACTTTTCTATGAGAGAAAACCCCAAAATCAAACAACTACTGCTTTGTAAATCCAGAAAGAAAAGCAGGATGAAATCGGAGTCAACGGCCCAAATAGCGCATAACAAGTTGAGACTTAGTACTTTGTTGTGTTGGAGCCTATTGTTACAGTTACGAAGGCAGAAGAGGAAGAAGAAACTTGTATTGATGTGTGTTTGTGTGTTTGTCTCTGTATGTGTGAACACGATAACTTGAGTTAGGTGTAAAGTTTCATACATAAGTACTAGACCCTAAACGTACGTTTCTATAAACTTTTCTGCGATTTTGATAACCAGAAGAGATACTATATTCTTTTTTAACCCTGTCAGTAGTCAGTCATTGATTGCATGAACCCTGACATTGTCAGTCAATGCTGGACTGAACCATGTCAGTGGTCAGTCATAGATTGCAAGAACCCTGAAATTGGTCAGTCAATGCTGGACAGGACCCTGTCAGTGGACAGTCATAGATTACCCGGACCCAGCCTGTGGTTGGCCTATGACTAGCCCAGGGCTAAAAAAAATGTCATTATTCTAAGTCAGTGAACGTCTGAGTGCCGAAAGTAGCACAGTCTAACACAATCAACAAACCTCACTAGTACTTTGATAAACATTTTGTCCCCCACGTTCCTCCTTTGATCCCCCGGGGTAGACTCCGCGTCGCTGTTAGCTCAGCGTGACTGACGCGGCCATTTTGTTATCTCAACAGTGACTCCCTCATCACGTGATGTCTTATTTGTTCTCACGGTGCTCCTGATTGGTTGTTTTAGAGAAGTCAAGACATTTCATTGGTGTATTAGACGTGGGCAGCGTGCAGTGCCATTTGATTGGCAACTGTCACGCTTGACTGGTTTCAAGAGATCTTCTCTTTTTTTAGTGTAGGGATCACGTGATTGAGATTATTGACATGATTGGGTCACTTTACACCAAGAGTTAGTTTGATTTGGGCTGGTCAATTAGAGGGTTGGCAAGGTTGGGTTTCGTTACACTAAGGGCTGGCTAGGTTGTGTCTTGTTTCTTTGAGGGTTGGCAAGGTTGGGTTTCGTTACACTAAGGGCTGGCTAGGTTGTGTCTTGTTTCTTTGAGGGTTGGCAAGGTTGGGTTTCGTTACACTAAGGGCTGGCTAGGTTGTGTCTTGTTTCTTTGAGGGTTGGCAAGGTTGGGTTTCGTTACACTAAGGGCTGGCTAGGTTGTGTCTTGTTTCTTTGAGGGTTGGCAAGGTTGGGTTTCGTTACACTAAGGGCTGGCTAGGTTGTGTCTTGTTTCTTTGAGGGTTGGCAAGGTTGGGTTTCGTTACACTAAGGGCTGGCTAGGTTGTGTCTTGTTCCTTTGAGGATTGGCATGGCCAGATTTCGTTGCTCCGGTGGTTGGTATGTTCGGATCTTATCACCTTGAGGGTTGGCAAGTCTAACACGTTTGACACAAAAGCTTATATGGCGGGTTGTTATGGCGGGTTGTTATAGCGGCTTCCATATTCTCGACTGCTCTATAGATTATGTGTCCACAAAAGGGTTGTCATGAGCATTAGATGCTACCTATGATAGGAATAGTTGATGCTTTGTTTTTTAAGTGGACATTGTTTCTGTTAGATAGTTTTGTTTTTAGACTAATGAGAAAAGAAAATGGTACAGTTCCTTTTAACTGTATAGGTCTCTGTTTCTCTGACCTCGGCATAAGGTCTCCGTTTCCATGACCTCGGCATTAGGTCTCTGTTTCCATGACCTCGGCATTAGGTCTGTTTCTCTGATCGGAATGAAACGTGTGGTTAATACTAAACCCAGCCGTCTCTAGTTTCCCTAACTGAAGTCAGGTACTCATTAAAGCTAAATCGACTCAAGTAAATTCAACATGCCACCTCGAGACTTGTGAGTTATTAATCGAGTGGTCTACCACACAACCACGCCGTCCCTTTAAATGAACAATTGACCCGTTATATCACACAAGTTGTTTGTGTGTGTTTGTTTGTGTGTGTTTGTTTGTGTGTGTTTGTGTGTGTTTATGTTTGTGTGTGAGTGTGAGTGTCTGAATGTGTGTGTGTTTGAATGTGTGTGTTTGCGTGTGTGTGTGTAGTTTTTCTTGATAATGCTGTTAACATAAAGAGGTATTCCATTAACTTTTGGCTTTTCCCACAAAAACAAAAACAACCGAAAACAATGTTTTTTTTAAAAATATGTCTCAAATAAAATTTTGAAAATATTTTAGTGGGATTACTAATATATGAGTCTCTGAAAAAATGTTTTTGTTTTTAAAAAAAGCACCCCAAAACAACTCTTACATACCTTTAACTAAAAGTTACTTTTTAAAAAAATGTATTGCGTGAAGTTGAATTGCTCAACATTAAATCTAGAAAAGGTTTATAGTAATATGGTGTGTGTGTGTGTGGGGGGGGGGGGGGTGAAAGAAGTCGGGTAGGCGAGTGGTTTGTGAGTGGGAGGGGGCGCAGTTCGGGGAAGCGGATCGACTAGGGAAGGGGGGGGGGGAGGGAAGGTGGGTTAGAGAGCTTCAGCATCTCTAGCCGGCAGAAAAACAATTGCCGGTTGAACGTGTACCGGATGTCGACCGGCTTTCCAACATGAACGCACGGCATTCCATTTGCTACCGGCCATATACAAACCAGTTTTTCTTTCTTCCGTTCAATAAGCCAATAGATTTTTGTGTTACTCCCCCCTCCCCACCCCCCCCCCCTACCACTCCCCCTCCCCCTCCCCATATAAAACTCCCATTTGTTGTTGACAAGCCGGCATGGTACGGGAAAATTGAAAATCGTTTTCAAGTGTGATTGTGGTCACGCGTTTGCTTCAAGCTACTGTTGAAATACAAAAAAAAAAGTGTAGACAAAAATACCGATATAAGAATGTAAAGAAACATGTAACAAAAATTTCGTTTACCAATTGTAAATAAATTTATAGCAGATCTATAAATCCACAAAAACATAACAAAAACTAAAAGGCGTTACGACACGGAAATATGTCTAAGGAAAGTTTTTTTTTAATTAAATTAGTGTGACAGAATAGATGACACGAAATGTTAGAAACTGGGCAGGCAGACGGCAGGATACATGCACATCCTGGAAAGAAAAAATGGCGGTGGATTGGATATACGCTCAGGATGGATGCTTACAACTGAGCCACAGACTTTAAAGAGGAACCCTGTAAGAAAGGACACAGAAAGGACACAGAAAGGACACAGAAAGGACACAGAAAGGACACAGAAAGGACACAGAAAGGACACAGAAAGGACACAGAAAGGACACAGAAAGGACACAGAAAGGACACAGAAAGGACACAGAAAGGACACATAGTTCGACACCAGAAAATATAAAGTTTGTCTTGGATGAGGCAGACACAAGGGGACAGGGGCGGGGGGGGGGGGGGGGGTTAAAAGATTGGCAAGAGACTGTGAGCAGTGGAAAGCTTTGTGATGAGTAGTCTGACTTTCCGCAAGGAACCAAATGAATGATGATGAAGATGAAGATGAAGATGAAGATGATGATGATGATGATGATGATGATGATGATGATGATGATGATGATGATGATGATAATGACAATGGTGTTGATGATGATGATGATGATGGTGGTGATGGAGATGGTGATGATGATCGCGAATAAGGTAAATTATCTTAACATACATCAGGCAGGAGCCGTCCTAAGATAAACATACTCACACACACACACATACACACTAAATTACACACACACACACACACAAAATCACTAAACACACACAGCCAAGATTGCAAAACTAAGTTTTTTCTGACTCAGTAGTGAAAGATTTAGATTTGTTATTACAAATCTCGATTTTGATTTTTCGTACGATTAAAATAGCGAACTTCCGCTATACTCGGTATACGAGAAAGTAAAAATATACCAAGTAAAACACTGGTTTACTTCAGATCTAAATTCTAGACTAAACAAAGACTTCACATATATATCCCACACAACACAGCGTGTGGTGATTGCGATTTAAACAACAATTGAAATATGAAGCTAAAATCTGAGTTCTGTTTAACCTGGTATTAACAAGCGCATACGACTAAAGAGAAAAAGTTTGTTTTATTTTTTATTTCAATGCATTTATAAAGCTTTAAAAAAAATCTATAGTTTTATTTCCAAATCAAACTCTGGAGTGCGTTGTGCGAATGGATTTCCTGTTTGTAATTGCGCAGAACGGTGCGCACCATTAACAACAAAAGAAAGTGCAAAAAATTCAAAACAATAGCAGTTTCTATTTATAGAAGTTGGTGAGCACTTTGTGATGAAAGTGTTGTTGAACATTTTGAAATTGTCAACATTTTGAGATGGCCAACATACTGTAATGGTCAACATTTTGTGATGGTCAACATTTTATATTGGTCAACATTTTGTGATGGTCAATATTTTGTGAAGGTCGACATTTTGTGAAGGTCAGCATTTAGTGATGGTCAACATTTAGTGATGGTCAACATTTATAGAAGGTCAACCTTTTATATTGTTCAACATTTTGTGATGGTCAACATTTTATATTGGTCAACATTTTGTGATGGTCAATATTTTGTGCTGGTCTACATTTTGTTATGGTCAACATTTTGTGAAGGTCAACATTTAGTGATGGTCAACATTTAGTGATGGTCAACATTTAGTGATGGTCAACAATTAGTGATGGTCAACATTTTGAAATAGTCAACATTTTGAGATATCAACATTTTGTAATGGTTAACATTTAGTGAAGATCAACATAATGTGATGGTCAACATTTGTGATGGTCAAGGTTTAGTAAACTATCAATTTGGTGTGATGATTGTGTGACCCCTATTCAATAATTTAAATCTAAAGTTGAATGAAAACCTCGTTTATTTAATTACTGCTTTTTTCTTTTGTTTAGGATCACGTGTGATGATAGACATAATGAACTAAAAAACTGAGTGTTCATTATGGTAGTCAATTATTGTTTAATTAATTTTTGTAAACATTTTTTTATGCGCATATGTAGCTACTGACAATGAACCATTTATTTTATTGTAGGTGTCACTTTTTCACCCACAACTTAACGGTACTGGGTTTGATTATCTGTTAAAATAGGACAATAAATCGGGTCTTACAATTAAAGTTGACTTTTTTCAAATAACCTATAACATGTAAACGAATTGCACGGAAATCGCATTTCTTCTTATAACTAACTACAGTATTTCTTGTTGTAACTAACTATAGTATTTCTTGTTATAACCAACTGTAGTATGTCTTGTTAAACTAACTACAGTATTTCTTGATAAAACTATTGAGTAATGTATGTTTCTGTTTGACTAGGGATCAGCAGTGACCCTCTTCAATTTTTGCTTCCAGCGCATGTCGCGGCCATCTTGGTTCGACACTGGACAGGCGCGTGAGGTCACGTGAGGTGATGTTTATGCTAATGAATTAAATTGGGAGGAGATGTCACATGTTAAGCGCTGGCCTCGAGGTTTAATCCCCGAGAAATTTATGACGAGGTTGTCCAGAACGTGGGGCAGATTTCTTCTTCTTCTGCGCTCTCCAAGGGTGTGGTGAGAAAAATATTTCCTTTTCGAATCTGATGGTCCATGGAGGAAGTCAAGGGACAGTGTAGTAAACACAGGCGCCTTTAGTTTTCATAATGTTAATTAGGTACCCATCAGAGCTGGGCGGACTCAATGATGTTCTACTGACTTGAACGCGGATTGGAACTAGAGACTTTCGGGTTAGTAGTCTAGCGCTCTACCTCTAGGTAGTCTATATAAAAACTTTGCTTTACGATCATATATATATATATATATATATATATATATATATATATATATATATATATATATATATATATATATATATATATATATATATGGCCAACACTATAGAAATAAAACTGCCTTCAGAAACTGCTCTCATCATTAATTGAATGTTTCAAAACACAAACTCAAGAGATAAAAACATTTTTTAGAGCATAAATTAAATCCATCCATGTTAAAATCGTGTTCCGTCCACTCCATTTTTTCCTCGCGGGATTCTTTATGTTCACTTTCAAATATTTTTATTATTTTATTTTAGTTTTTTTTTTTTTCAAAAGCCACCGGAAAACATCCCGTCCGGATAAAAACTTCGGAACACGATCAGCTAATGGATTCCTTCCAATCTTTCACGTTCAGACCTCGCACAAAAATGAGCAGAGCGGAGGTAAAAGAAAAAAAAAGTTTTTTTGTTGTGCTCTACGTCACAATGTCCGTGTCACGTGACTAGCACAATGCGATGACGTTGGGCCTCCACGGAACGTGGTCCCCATCAACAGATGAAAATAGACAGGAAGGGAGGGGGAAAATGTTTGAGGAGCCGTCACTAATGAAAACAAGGGCAGGTCTTGTCAATAGACCCCCATGTACGTGCATCAAATTGGCATAAGTGAACACGGTCAGCTAGCGTTATCTCCAGTCTAGATTTGTTTACATAAATGTTGTGGCACACTACTGAACACGGTCAGCTAGCGATCTCTCCAGTCTTGATTTGTTTACATAAATGTTGTGGCACACTACTGAACACGGTCAGCTAGCGTTATCTCCAGTCTAGATTTGTTTACATAAATGTTGTGGCACACTACTGAACACGGTCAGCTAGCGATCTCTCCAGTCTTGATTTGTTTACATAAATGTTGTGGCACACTACTGAACACGGTCAGCTAGCGTTATCTCCAGTCTAGATTTGTTTACATAAATGTTGTGGCACACTACTGAACACGGTCAGCTAGCGATCTCTCCAGTCTTGATTTGTTTACATAAATGTTGTGGCACACTACTGAACACGGTCAGCTAGCGTTATCTCCAGTCTAGATTTGTTTACATAAATGTTGTGGCACACTACTGAACACGGTCAGCTAGCGTTATCTCCAGTCTAGATTTGTTTACATAAATGTTGTGGCACACTACTGAACACGGTCAGCTAGCGATCTCTCCAGTCTTGATTTGTTTACATAAATGTTGTGGCACACTACTGAACACGGTCAGCTAGCGTTATCTCCAGTCTAGATTTGTTTACATAAATGTTGTGGCACACTACTGAACACGGTCAGCTAGCGTTATCTCCAGTCTAGATTTGTTTACATAAATGTTGTGGCACACTACTGAACACGGTCAGCTAGCGTTATCTCCAGTCTAGATTTGTTTACATAAATGTTGTGGCACACTACTGAACACGGTCAGCTAGCGTTATCTCCAGTCTAGATTTGTTTACATAAATGTTGTGGCACACTACTGAACACGGTCAGCTAGCGTTATCTCCAGTCTAGATTTGTTTACATAAATGTTGTGGCACACTACTGAACACGGTCAGCTAGCGTTATCTCCAGTCTAGATTTGTTTACATAAATGTTGTGGCACACTACTGAACACGGTCAGCTAGCGATATTTCCAGTCTTGATTTGTTTACATAAATGTTGTGGCACACTACTGAACACGGTCAGCTAGCGTTATCTCCAGTCTAGATTTGTTTACATAAATGTTGTGGCACACTACTGAACACGGTCAGCTAGCGATCTCTCCAGTCTTGATTTGTTTACATAAATGTTGTGGCACACTACTGAACACGGTCAGCTAGCGATATTTCCAGTCTTGATTTGTTTACATAAATGTTGTGGCACACTACTGAACACGGTCAGCTAGCGATATCCCCAGTCTTGATTTGTTTACATAAATGTTGTGGCACACTACTGAACACGGTCAGCTAGCGTTATCTCCAGTCTAGATTTGTTTACATAAATGTTGTGGCACACTACTGAACACGGTCAGCTAGCGTTATCTCCAGTCTAGATTTGTTTACATAAATGTTGTGGCACACTACTGAACACGGTCAGCTAGCGATCTCTCCAGTCTTGATTTGTTTACATAAATGTTGTGGCACACTACTGAACACGGTCAGCTAGCGATATTTCCAGTCTTGATTTGTTTACATAAATGTTGTGGCACACTACTGAACACGGTCAGCTAGCGATCTCTCCAGTCTTGATTTGTTTACATAAATGTTGTGACACACTACTGAACACGATCAGCTAGCGATATCTCCAGTCTAGATTTGTTTACATAAATGTTGTGGCACACTACTGAACACGGTCAGCTAGCGATATTTCCAGTCTTGATTTGTTTACATAAATGTTGTGGCACACTACTGAACACGGTCAGCTAGCGATCTCTCCAGTCTTGATTTGTTTACATAAATGTTGTGACACACTACTGAACACGATCAGCTAGCGATATCTCCAGTCTAGATTTGTTTACATAAATGTTGTGACACACTACTGAACACGGTCAGCTAGCGATCTCTCCAGTCTTGATTTGTTTACATAAATGTTGTGACACACTACTGAACACGGTCAGCTAGCGATCTCTCCAGTCTTGATTTGTTTACATAAATGTTGTGACACACTACTGAACACGGTCAGCTAGCGTTATCTCCAGTCTAGATTTGTTTACATAAATGTTGTGACACACTACTGAACACGGTCAGCTAGCGTTATCTCCAGTCTAGATTTGTTTACATAAATGTTGTGGCACACTACTGAACACGGTCAGCTAGCGTTATCTCCAGTCTAGATTTGTTTACATAAATGTTGTGGCACACTACTGAACACGGTCAGCTAGCGTTATCTCCAGTCTAGATTTGTTTACATAAATGTTGTGGCACACTACTGAACACGGTCAGCTAGCGTTATCTCCAGTCTAGATTTGTTTACATAAATGTTGTGGCACACTACTGAACACGGTCAGCTAGCGTTATCTCCAGTCTTGATTTGTTTACATAAATGTTGTGGCACACTACTGAACACGGTCAGCTAGCGATATCCCCAGTCTTGATTTGTTTACATAAATGTTGTGGCACACTACTGAACACGGTCAGCTAGCGAATCTCCAGTCTAGATTTGTTTACATAAATGTTGTGGCACACTACTGAACACGGTCAGCTAGCGATATTTCCAGTCTTGATTTGTTTACATAAATGTTGTGGCACACTACTGAACACGGTCAGCTAGAGATATCTCTAGTCTTGATTTGTTTACATAAATGTTGTGGCACACTACTGAACACGATCAGCTAGCGATATCTCCAAACTTGATTTGTTTACATAAATGTTGTGGCACACTACTGAACACGGTCAGCTAGAGATATCTCTAGTCTTGATTTGTTTACATAAATGTTGTGGCACACTACTGAACACGGTCAGCTAGAGATATCTCTAGTCTTGATTTGTTTACATAAATGTTGTGGCACACTACTGAACACGGTCAGCTAGCGTTATCTCCAGTCTAGATTTGTTTACATAAATGTTGTGGCACACTACTGAACACGGTCAGCTAGCGTTATCTCCAGTCTAGATTTGTTTACATAAATGTTGTGGCACACTACTGAACACGGTCAGCTAGCGTTATCTCCAGTCTTGATTTGTTTACATAAATGTTGTGGCACACTACTGAACACGGTCAGCTAGCGATATCCCCAGTCTTGATTTGTTTACATAAATGTTGTGGCACACTACTGAACACGGTCAGCTAGCGAATCTCCAGTCTAGATTTGTTTACATAAATGTTGTGGCACACTACTGAACACGGTCAGCTAGCGATATTTCCAGTCTTGATTTGTTTACATAAATGTTGTGGCACACTACTGAACACGGTCAGCTAGAGATATCTCTAGTCTTGATTTGTTTACATAAATGTTGTGGCACACTACTGAACACGATCAGCTAGCGATATCTCCAGACTTGATTTGTTTACATAAATGTTGTGGCACACTACTGAACACGGTCAGCTAGAGATATCTCTAGTCTTGATTTGTTTACATAAATGTTGTGGCACACTGAATGTCGGGAGTAGGTGTTATTTTACTTGGCTGTGTCCAGGCGCTTGGAAAATTTTTAAAAGGTTCCAAACCCTAATTTAGATTTGAGTTGTGCATTATTTCTCCATTAGAGCCTGAATTATACGTCTTGGTTTAGAGGAATGGTAAAATACCAAAAAAAAAAAAAATGAAAACACCAACACTATTACAGCACCGTTCTTGGGGGCCCACCAATATATATTCCCAGAGGCCCACTAAGATATTTTTCTGGAGGCCCACCAAGAAATTTCTCCATTAAGAAAGAGAAATTAGATTATGGAATAGATAAAAAAAGAGATTAGAACTTTTGGAATAAGCTTTAAATAGAGAAAAATGTCATGTAATAATTTCAGAGACGGAACAATATCTTGAATTAGTGAAGAAATAAAATTATTTATGAGAAAAAAAAATTAAAATGAGAAAATAAATATATGTAATAATTTAAGAAACAAGACAACTTATTAGATTAGTGAAGAAACAAAACTATTTATGGAATAAGCGTAGAGGCAGAAGATAATTTTTTTCCGAAAATAAGGAACCCGAGACCGCCATGAGACCGGGGTCAGACATCCAATCTGTTTCCGTTAACCCCACTCAGTTGGCCAGAGTTTTAATCATCTCGCGGCCACGTCTTAAACACACATCTGCCTGTTAGCTCGACAAACTTATCCCCCCGTCGATGTTTTCTTAACTGTCGTTTATGCCCTCTCTCCTCCCCCACTGGCGTACAGTATCAAACGTTCGGTACCCAACTTACACAGCTTTTAAATATCGCTAACGTTAAATTATCATTTAAAATTATGTCGCACTAGCCAATAAGCTAATAAATACAAGAGTGGGGCCTTGAAAGTTAATTTTAAAAACACAATATAGAACCACACAAAGCATAATTCTAATGAACATACAATCTATCCAGTTCGTTATGACGAAGTGTTCACTCCGTAATGTCATTATTTTTTGTGCCATCATTATTGTATAATTCAGATCGTTAAAATAATAATGATAATGCATCTCATTTGTGTGCAGAACTGACATTGTCATAATTCATCCCAATAAGCTGATTATCCTGTCTTTTATAGCGCGGCAATATACAGGAGAGGTTTTTACGTGCTAACAGCCTAATGTATTTGTATGGTTGTCGTGGAGTGAGGGATGTGTGAGGATTGCTTGAGGGATATGTGTGGGATGTGTGGGAAATACAAGGTGGGTGTGTGGTGTGGTGAAGTGTGTGGCTGTTGTAAGTCAATCAGGTGTGAGTTAATTTGTTAATTTTTTAATTGGTCTCTGACCGAGGTTAAAGCGAGTGTTGTGTGGTTGTGTGGTCGAGTGATTGTGTAGTTGTATGGTTGTGTGGTCGAGTGGTTGTGTGGTTGTGTGGTTGTGTGGTCGAGTGGTTGTGTGGTTGTGTGGTTGTGTCTTGAAGTTACGGTTGTGTGGTTGTGTGGTTGTGTGGTTGTGTGGTTGTGTGGTTGTGTGGTTGTGTGGTTGTGTGGTTGTGTGGTTGTATGGCTGTGTGGTTGTGTGGTTGTGTGATTGTGTGGTTGTGTGGTTGTGTGGTTGTGTCTTTGAAGTTACGGTTGTGTGGCTGTTGTGGTTATGTGTTTGTGTGGCTGTGAGTTAATTTGTGTGGTTGTGTTTTTGTGTGGCTGTGTGGTTGTGTGAGCGTGTGGTTGTGTTTTTGTGTGTTTGTGTGGCTGTGTTTTTGTGTGTTTGTGTGGCTGTTTGTTTGTCTAGTTGTGTGGTCGTGTGGTTGTGTGGTTAGTGACAATATAGTTGTGTGGTTGTGTGGCTGTGTGGTTAGTGATAATATAGTTGTGTGGTTGTGTGGCTGTGTGGTTAGTGACAATATAGTTGTGTGGTTGTGTGGCTGTGTGATTAGTGACAATATAGTTGTGTGGTTGTGTGGTTGTGTGGTTAGTGACAATATAGTTGTGTGGTTGTGTGGCTGTGTGGTTAGTGACAATATAGTTGTGTAGTTGTGTGGCTGTGTGATTAGTGACAATATAATAGGGTGGTTGTTTGGTCGAGTAATTTTGTAACTTTGTGGTTGTGTGGTTGTTTAGTCGTATGACTCTGTGGATGTGTGTCAATGTGATTGTGTGGTCGTGTGGCTATGTAGATTTTTGGTGCTATTACTCTCCAGCTAATGAGCGAGGCTGAGTCGAGGGTTGGGGTTGCTGAGACAAAAATTCCAGCCATCAATCTTTGATGGCGCCTTGGGACCTGAGAGATTTGATTGGTCCCACCTGATGACTTCTCTCCCCTTCTCTCTTCCCTCAAACTGTCCCCCATCTCTGACCCTATCCACACAAATTGTCTCCCCTCTTTTCGTCCTCTGTCCTCTGTCGCATCTCTCTCTCTCTCTCTCTCTCTCTCTCAATTTGAACACAACCTTTATCCGTGTTTTCTCACCGTCTATACACAATATCTCGTATTCTCTCTATGTCTATCCACACAAATTATCTTCCTTTCTCTCTGCTCTCGCATATTTTGTCTACGCAAATAGTCTCCCCTACTGTGTCGCAAAAAATTATCTCTCCATGTCTCTGTTTATACATAAAAATTATCTCCCTTTCTCTCTGTCTACACAAATACTCTCCCATCAGCTGTCACCACAAATAGCCTGATGTAAATACCGCACATCATTTTATCTGTGTATGTATATATGTTACCATTGTCTAAGCAATATATATATATATATATATATATATATATATATATATATATATATATATATATATATATATATATATATATATATATATATATATATATACATATATATATGTGAGTGTGTTTGTGTGTGTGTGTGTATGTATGTATGTTTATTGGTTCATAAGTATGTTTGTTCAGTGGTCAACATTTTTTCTGTTGATTAGAATAGTTTTGTATATTTTGTAAACATCTTACTAGAATGTAAATTATGTATTGATCTATTTAACCAAGTGTACACAAACTCGCTTCGGTTATTGTATCAATTAATTAATTAATAATTAGTTTAGATTTCGTTAGACGTCATCCATTACTGAAAAAGTATCTCTGTGTAATTAACCCATTTATAAATAATTAGTTTTGTGTATTTAGTAGTAATTAATTAGTGAATAATTAACTCTATGTAATTGAAGTCCTACTCTATAAATGATTAGCGTTGTGTAATTAGCTGTTATTAATTAATCAATGCTGGTAAACGTCAAGGGCTTTACATTTCGTAGCTACTGGACACGACGGTAGATGGGCTAGAGAGACGTATGACTTGCTCACTACGTCCGACCCCCCCCCTTCAATACGTCCGACCCCCCCCCCCCCCTCCCCTCACTACTCACTACGTCCGACAATCCCCCCCCATTCCCTCACTACGTACGACCCCCCCCTCCCCTCCCCTTACTATGTCCGACCCCCCCCCCCCCCCCCCCTCCTCCCCTCACTTCATCCGACCCCCCCCACTACGTCCGACCCCCACCCTCACTACGTCCGACCCCCCACCCTCACTACGTACGACCCCCTCCCCTCACTTCATCCGACTCCCCCCCTACTACGTCCGACCCCCACCCTCACTACGTCCGACCCCCCCACCCTCACTACGTCCAACCCCCCCCCCCCCCATCTCTCACTTCAACCGACCGACCACTCCCCCCTCACTACGTCCGACCCCCCCCCCCTACCCTCCCCTCACTTAGTCCGACCCCTCCAACTCCCCTCACTACGTCCGACCCCCCCCCCCCCCCACGTCCGACCCCCCCCTCCCCTCACCTCGTCCGACTTCCCTCTCACTATGCCAGCAGAACCCCCCCCCCCCCCCCCCTCAGACCTGGTACCGACCCCACATGGAACCCTAAGTTCTGGGATCTCGGTGTTTCAGGGGTTATCTGGTGCTCTCACGTCATAGGACGCGTGTCATGAAGTTCTAGTCGAGACTCTTTGTCTTAGGGGGTGTAACAAGGGGTGCTTGGAGTCAAGGGGTGCTTGGAGTTAGGGGGTGCTTGGAGTCAAGGGGTGCTTGGAGTTAGGGGGAGGTTGGGGCCTTAACAAAATTCAATATTTTTATTGATTGATTGGTACCGTCCCCTCACATTTGATTCGTTGCCGTTTGCCACGGCGCTATCGTCTCGACCACGGAGTCTTTTAAATATTTTTTTAGAAAAGGGAGAGGACTCCAAAAAATCCAAGATCACAAAATACGAAACCACAAGTACAAAAAAAAAAAGAATGCAAAATGCAATTTGAGTTGGCCGTGTTTTACGAAGCGTGGGGCCAGATAGCCATTCTAAATGCAATAAGGGGACGTAATGAATACACTTTATCAATGTCAACACGAGGTTGTCTCCCTTCTTGGTTACTTTCCTTTTTTTTGTAAAAAAAAATATCTTAAGAAATGAAAACAGCTATTCTTATTTTTTTTAGATGTTTGAAAACACTGTTAATATCTTTAGAAAAAAAAAGAAATGAGGTTGAATATATATGGTGTAAAATATCAAACATTTTGAGAATTTTCCGGGTTGAATTCGTAAAAGACCGGTTGAACCGGATATCCGGTTACTACTAAGACCGACGGAGATAGAAAAAATGCAAATGTCCTTTTTCCGGTCAAAATGGAAATGCGGGGTTTAACCGTAATGCGCACTTAAAGAGTTGATATCTGAAGGTGAAATGGCACCAGAAGATGGCGGCTTATCCGCCGGAAGTGTGTACGGTTTTATCTGCAATCAAGGGGGATTAGAATTGTAGAAACATCATTAAATATGCATCGGTTAATCTTCTTGTGGCGGCGGAGGCGTTAGAGCGTCTTGTATTTAACGACAGAAAGAATTGTATCTCTCTCACCCCCCTCCCAAGTACTTTATCTTACCCGTCCCATGCTGTTCCCACCCTCCCATACCCCCCACCCTTTACGTCGGCTTGGATCCCTTCTCTCTCCCCCCCCCCCTACATCAAATCGGACCTCTTTAGCTTCCCTTTTCCCAAGAGACGAATCGGTTAAAATATTGGCACAGTGGATGCATAAATAGACAATGTTTTGTTACAGTAGGGGGATACGTGACCGTGTGTATCCAGTACGTATGTGGATATGCAGGATATGTCTGCATACTGTATGGTGTTGTGAGCATGTATGTGTATGTTTAGTGCGCATGCGCGTGTGTATATGAGTGTAAGTGGGAGTGTATCACGTGAATGAAAGTGTGTTTGTATGTTTGTTTACATATGAAAAAGCCTAGTTTGTATTTTTTTTTTACAAAACTAACGTTCATGTACTATGTCGATATATGTCTTCCATTCACAGTTCTATGTAAATATGTCTCTCATTTGTTGTTCACTTTAAACATGTCACTTGTGTCCACACACCTTTAATATTAACAATAGTTTACACCTTAGTACAACAAACAGTTTAAGCATCAGCACTAAATACACCACATAACATCACCCATTTATTTAGCCCGTGGCCCCAGCCATGTCAGCCCTCACACAAGCCCCCCACTCTGATATTACCCCCCCCCCCCTTCACACTCTTCCTTTCCAGCCCCCTCCTCTAAGCCCCCACTTTGATAACACCCCCGCACCCCTTCCCTCCTGTTAAACAAATATTTGTGAAGTGATTCATGCACGGACATCAATGATTTAACGGAAAATAAAAGCCGCAATTAAGAACTCTAAACGAAACAATTTATTCCTCATGCAGCTTAAATATTAGAATAATCGAAATATGCTATAAGGATCAATCATCCCCCCACCCCCTCACAACACCCCTACCCCTGCTCCTAAGTGAAATCGACCTTTCAATGTTCAACCCCATCCCACCCTGTTTATAGAAACAGTGACTCGTTTTTTTTTTGTTCCGTTCCGACTTTTGAAATTTCAGTTTTTAAAATCCTTCTGGTTCAAGGTTTTTGTCAGCGTTTTTCTTATTGGTTGGGCCGATCGATACAGGTCGATTTTAATCATTTGTTGTCGTCACGTCGAGGTTGTAACCTGGAGGATGGGTATCGATGATGAACGGGTTTAAGTAATCTGGGGCGTAGCCAGGTTTTTTTTTTAATTTGCAAAGGTGTGTGCGTGTTTCAATCTGGCAAGACTGGAAAGAAAATGTAGCATCTTTTGGTCAGATTTTGTGGAATATCGTGGGCAAAATTTATGGCATAAAATGGTCAGTATATATGATGTAATGGGTTCGGAACTTGCGGTATATTATTGTCTTACTTTATGGTATAATATGGTCTGAATTCGTTGTATAATGTGGCCAGAATATACAGTAAAATGTGACCCGAATATTTGATTAATCATAATGATATAACATATGCAAGTCTCGAGTTCGAACCTTCGGGCAAATGATGCTTAATAGCTGGAGAGGAAACTCCAAAATCAAACAGGAGTGGAGCCCCTTAGTCGATAGGATGACAATGCTGATTCTCATCGTTTAGGCTATAGAGCTTTCTTATTACATAGTGGTCGGCGTGGTCGAGTCGGTAAAGCTCATGGTTGCTAAAACGAAAAGTCTCGAGTTCGTGCCCTCGGGCAGATAAGGCTAGTTAGCTGGGGACAGCCACTCTTCTAGGAGAGACAACTCCAAAATCAAACAACTGCTGCCTTGTAGTTTGTTCAAAGGCTATGGTAGCAAATCCAAAAAGAAAAAGCAGGCTAAAATAACCAGTTGACACGTATCCTTAATTTTGATGGAGGCGTGGTCGTGTCGAAAAGAGTCACGAGTTCGAACCCTCTGGCAGATAAAGCTCGATCCCTTCCAACACTAAAAAGTTAAGAACGAAGAAGAAGAAGAAGATTACATAGTATCGCGAATAGCTTACTTATACAAGTAAACTGATCTTAAACATGCATCATTACCTGTATTATCTGGTTAATCTATTTCGTACGTGCTTCAAGTAATCAACGGCAGTACAACATCTAGAAGTTTCAATTACCCCCCTCCCCCCACTACCCAGACACACACACATCCCACTCACTCACACCCAACTCACACCTACCTAATTATAAATGTATGGGTAACGGTGTCATGCTAACTCTGGTCAAATTAATTATTCACATCAAGCCTTGGGTAGACATCCCTTCAACTTGTGCGTGTTTAAAAACTGATAAGAAATTACAACATGCTGTTTGATCAGAGTTATATATTTTCGGTTTAGTTAGGAGCAGTAACTTAGGAACAAGATCAACGAAGACTAAAGGAAAACTCCAGCACTTCAATATATCCTTGGCTGATGTTCTGGCACCCAAACGTCCTGATGTGTACGTTAATGTGACAAGGAGAGCAGCGGGGTTTGCTATTTATAGCATAAAGTATTTCCCGTATTTAGGGATAACAATGAGCCGTTAAATTTAAAAAGATTTTTTGAATAATCAGTTGCCATGAAAAGCTGAAATAGACTAATTTGTTGGCGTGATAACTAGATATAAACAAAACAGTTGTCATGACAACTATGTATAGACTGATTTGTTGTCATAACAACTATGTATAGACTAATTTGTTGTCATGACAACTATGTATAGACTAATTTGTTGTCATGACAACTATGTATAGACTAATTTGTTGACATGACAACTATGTATAGACTAATTTGTTGTCATGACAACTATGTATAGACTAATTTGTTGACATGACAACTATGTATAAACTAATTTGTTGTCATGACAACTATGTATAGACTAATTTGTTGACATGACAACTATGTATAGACTAATTTGTTGACATGACAACTATGTATAAACTAATTTGTTGTCATGACAACTATGTATAGACTAATTTGTTGACATGACAACTATGTATAGACTAATTTGTTGACATGACAACTATGTATAGACTACGTTTTTGATGTGACAACTAGATACAAACAACACAGTTGACTTGACAGTTTTGTGTGCCAATTTTTGTGTGCCAATTTTTTTTTCACATAAACGATTACTTGCCCAAACTTTTATTTACTCAAGCTTTACTAGTCCAAACTTTTACAAACTCGCTTTTAGTTCAAACGGATTAATCAAATACAGTTTCAATCGATACCTTTCATTGAAAATCTGATTTAAATAACCGTTTTGTTTTTAAATCATTATCCTAAAAGTCCTTGCGACAACAAATTTTATCAAAATCCTTTCATCTAAATCTTTTCATCCAAATTTTTTCACCCAAATCTTTTCAACCATAGCATCCACATTTTCTTTATCCGAATTCATTCATCCACATCATGCACTCAAAAC
>NW_026732866.1:347500-352500 GCF_028476545.2 Physella acuta | reverse complement strand
CTACATTTTTGCTGTTATTTTTCAGTTATTTTGTGTATAATTTTGTGTTGTAAATATTAAAATTTCACCAATAATGGCACCTTGTGGTCGAGTGGTCGAGCAAATGACAGCTAACCTGTAAGTCTCGAGTTTAAATACGGACTCAAGTCCGCAGAGCGTCTCTGAGTCCACTCAGCTCAGATGGGTACCTGACTACACGAGACTCACGTTTGGGAAAGTAAAGGCGACTGAGCAGTGTGCTGACCACACTATCCATTCATATCCTGAGGTCACAGAAACAGGTGAACTCTACTTCACTAGTCCAATGGAACGTCCTGTTTGAAAGTGAACTTAACTACCTTACTTATAAACCTAATCTTAACCCAGTTCAATTTTAGCAAGAAATAACTGTTTTAAATAAACCGGGAATGATCTCCCCTAAACTTTCTCGAATATTCTTATATAACACTACGGGGGATGGCAACTCGGGATATAGACATGATTTTTAAACAATTTTTAATTACTTAACCTTTTTAAAATAGAAAAAAAAAGAATTGCGCACAAAGTTAACGCCAATCTGTGTGTAATAGTGCGGAATATTATTAGTAATTTATAAAATCACATGCGTTTTTTGAGAAATCAGAAATAACGTAAATTACTACTTCCGGTCAACGAATATTACTAAAAATTTGACAAAAAAACGGAAACTTAGATATTTTACTTACTTGTGAAATTTCATTTATCGGTCTGAAACAGTACTCAAGTTATAGGCTTTTGAAAAATTGAAAGTAGAATAAGTTCCACTTCCGGTTATCGAAAATAGCTGAAAAGTTGACACAGAACTACAAATTTAATATAATACTTGTATATAAAATTTCATCAACCTAGCTGTAACGGCACTCAAGTTATTGTGTTCACAGACACACATACACACACACACACACACACACGTACACACACAAACAGACATACGGACAAGATTGCAAAAACTATGTTTTTCCGACTCAGTGAGGTGTAAAACGTCGAGATTTGCAAAAATCTCGATTTTTTTTTGCACGATTCCAATTCAGAGTTTCTTCCAGGCATCTCTTCCGAAAGGAAATGAAATTTATATAATTTATATAGAAAATATGTGCTTTTAACAGTGTCCCCCCCCCCCCCCGACGAAAGTCTACCGCCCCCCCCCCCCCCCGAAAATTTCAAGTGCCCCCCCCCCCCCCGGAGAATAAAGCCTGGAAGAAACACTGTTCCAATTCTTTCTCTATACTCTGTATACGAGAAAGTAAAAAGTAGAATTTTGTAAACAAGAGGGAGTTAGGGTAAGGGTAGGTAATCGAAAAAAAAAACGTTGACGACCCCCTCAAGTTATGAACCTTTCTGTGTGTGAGTAGTTGAGGGCAGATCCAGAAAGTAAGAAAACCATACGAATCGCATCTCCCTATCCCACGTGACTGTGGCACCCACCTATCAAAACAGTCGTAGCAACTGTATTACAAAACTAATGTCTAACTTTAAATCTAGATGTCATCTTGATTAAACTTTAAATCTAGATGTCATCTTGATTAAACTTTAAATCAAGATGTCATCTTGATTAACCTTTAAATCTACATGTCATCTTGATTAAACTTTAAATCTAGATGTCATCTTGATTAAACTTTAAATCTAGATGTCATCTTGATTAACCTTTAAATCTAGATTTCATCTTGATTAAACTTTAAATCTAGATGTCATCTTGATTAGCCTTTAAATCTAGATGTCATCTTGATTAAACTTAAAATCTAGATGTCATCTTGGTTAAACTTTAGATCTAGATTTCATCTTGATTAAACTTTAAATCACGATGTCATCTTGATTAAACTTTAAATCACGATGTCATCTTGATTAACCTTTAAATCTAGATGTCATCTTGATTAAACTTTAAATCTAGATGTCATCTTGATTAGCCTTTAAATCAAGATGTCATCTTGATTAACCTTTAAATCTACATGTCATCTTGATTAAACTTTAAATCTAGATGTCATCTTGATTAAACTTTAAATCTAGATGTCATCTTGATTAACCTTTAAATCTAGATGTCATCTTGATTAAACTTTAAATCTAGATGTCATCTTGGTTAAACTTTAGATCTAGATTTCATCTTGATTAAACTTTAAATCACGATGTCATCTTGATTAAACTTTAAATCACGATGTCATCTTGATTAACCTTTAAATGTAGATTTCATCTTGATTAAACTTTAAATCTAGATGTCATCTTGATTAACCTTTAAATCAAGATGTCATCTTGATTAACCTTTAAATCTAGATGTCATCTTGATTAAACTTTAAATCTAGATGTAATCTTGATTAAACTTTAAATCTAGATGTCATCTTGATTAGCCTTTAAATCTAGATGTCATCTTGATTAAACTTAAAATCTAGATGTCATCTTGATTAACCTTTAAATTAAGATGTCATCTTGATTAACCTTTAAATCTAGATGTCATCTTGATTAAACTTTAAATCTAGATGTCATCTTGATTAGCCTTTAAATCTAGATGTCATCTTGGTTAAACTTTAGATCTAGATTTCATCTTGATTGAACTTAAATTCTAGATGTCTTCTTAATCGAACTTTAGATCTAGATGTCATTTTGATTAAACTTTAGGAAACCGCTATATCAGAATATCAAAAGGCGGAGAGAACTAGTGACATACACCATCAAGACGGATCGAAAACATGACATATACCATCAAAGTGGGTAAAAAACATGACATATACCATCAAAGAGGGTCAAACACGTATGAGTTGCCATCAAAGTGGGTAAAAAACGTATGAGATACCATCAAAGCGAGTCAAACACATATGCGATACCATTAAGATGGGTCTGTATCGAATGACCCACAAATATTAATCCCTGCCTCTTAGAAAGTGTTAACAACTCCCCTCCGCCCCCCCCCCCCCCGTTGTTTTTCTATGTAATTAATGTCGTTTCTATTGTTACATGCCCATTACTGAACAAGTGGTTAAATACATCTTTGGCTTACCAAATTAAAACTTATCATAGTTCAATTTGGCTCTTCCACATGTTCATACTTAGTAGACGAGAAAATACAATAGTTCTTGAGGATCTGTAAAAGAAGGAAAAAAAACGAGATCGGTAAGGTTTATAGAGGGTGTGGTTTATATCGAACAATATTACATATGGGAAGTCGTGGTCAGGTAGTAGAGGGTATGTAAGGCTCGAGTCCGTTTGAACTACCCCAGCTCTGATGAGTTACGTTAGGGGACAGTAAAGGCGGCCGGGTGTAGCGCTGACCACACTTTAGTTACAGACGCCGAATACACACACAAACAGATAAACTCTACTTTACCAGCCCAATGGACCATTAGGTTCAAAGGGGGAAATATGGAAGATATCATTTACCAGATGACATCCTCAATGCTGAGACTATACGTAATGGCGATTATGGTAGAGATGTGGAGACTAGTGTAGAAGTGATGGCGATTAGTGGTTGTGGTGATTGGGGTAGAGGGTGTGGTGATTGGGGTAGAGGGTGTGGTGATTGGGGTAGAGGGTGTGGTGATTGGGGTAGAGGTTGTGGTGATTAGGGTAGAGGTTGTGGTGATTGGGGTAGAGGGTGTGGTGATTGGGGTAGAGGTTGTGGTGATTGGGGTAGAGGTTGTGGTGATTGGGGTAGAGGTTGTGGTGATTGGGGTAGAGGTTGTGGTGATTGGGGTAGAGGTTGTGGTGATTGGGGTAGAGGTTGTGGTGATTGGGGTAGAGGTTGTGGTGATTGGGGTAGAGGTTGTGGTGATTGGGGTAGAGGTTGTGGTGATTAGAGGTTGTGGTGATTGGGGTAGAGGTTGTGGTGATTGGAGGTTGTGGTGATTGGGGTAGAGGTTGTGGTGATTGGGGTAGAGGTTGTGGTGATTGGGGTAGAGGTTGTGGTGATTGGAGGTTGTGGTGATTGGGGTAGAGGTTGTGGTGATTGGGGTAGAGGTTGTGGTGATTGGGGTAGAGGTTGTGGTGATTGGAGGTTTTGGTGATTGGGGTAGAGATGGATTGGCCACAAAATTAGGATAACAAGACAGGCTCTCACCTAGAATCCACAGGGCAAGAGAAAGAGGCCGACCAAGGAAGATCTGGAGACGTGACCTGGAAAAGAGGATAGGATACACCTGGGGCCAGTTGGAGAGACTAGCCCAGGACACATGGGGACAGTTGGAGAGACTAGCCCAGGATAGGATACACCTGGGGGACAGTTGGAAAAACTAGCCCAGGATAGGATACACCTAGGGACAGTTGGAGAGACTAGCTCAGGATAAGATACACCTGGGGACAGTTGGAGAGACTAGCCCAGGACAGGATACACCTGGGGACAGTTGGAGAGACTAGCCCAGGACAGGATACACCTGGGGACAGTTGGAGAGACTAGCCCAACATAGGATACACATGGGGACAGTTGGAGAGACTAACCCAGGACACCTGGGGACAGTTGGAGAGACTAGCCCAACATAGGATACACATGGGGACAGTTGGAGAGACTAACCCAGGACACCTGGGGACAGTTGGAGAGACTAGCCCAGGATAGGATACACCTGGGGACAGTTGGAGAGACTAGCCCAACATAGGATACACCTGGGGACATTTGGAGAGACTAGCCCAGGATATGATACACCTGGGGACATTTGGAGAGGCTATCCCAGGATATGATACACCTGGGGACATTTGGAGAGACTAGCCCAGGACACCTGGGGACAGTTGGAGAGACTAGCCCAGGATAGGATACACCTGGGGGACAGTTGGAGAGACTAGCCCAGGATAGGATACACCTGGGGACAGTTGGAGGGACTAGCCCAGGACAGGATACACCTGGGGACAGTTGGAGAGGCTAGCCCAGGACAGGATACACCTGGGGACAGTTGGAGAGACTAGCCCAGGATAGGATACACCTGGGGACAGTTGGAGAGACTAGCCCAGGATAGGATACACCTGGGGACAGTTGGAGAGACTAGCCCAGGATAGGATACACCTGGGGA